>NC_134356.1:209784873-209792373 GCF_048569485.1 Anomaloglossus baeobatrachus | reverse complement strand
TCAGCTTTGGCAATTTTCTTTTTTTCCTCCCCTTCTTCCAAGACCCATAACTTTTATTTTTCTGTCTATAGCTATATGAGGGTTTATTTTTTGTGGGACGAGTTGTACTGCTGAGTGACTCCATTCATTCTGCCCCATATTGTACTGGAAAGTGGGAAAAAAAATCCAAGTGCAGGGAGATTGCAAAAAGTGTAATTCCACAATAGTTTTTGGGGTATATTATTTCCCGTGTTCCTCTATAACTGTCCTGACATTCTGATTCCCCAGGTCAGTGACAGTTCGTAGATACTAAGTGATAGAAAAAAACGAAAAAAAACCACAAATTTGTCAGAAGAATTGCGCTGCTGTCGCCATTTTCCGTAGCGCTCTCATTTTTCAGGATCTGGGGCGGAGTGATTTTTTTGGCATCTGGGGCTTCACTCTATTTTTGGGTAGCTGCAATGTTTTGATTGCCTGTTATTGCATTTTAGGCTGGATTCACACGATTGTAAGGCTATGTGCCCAGAGGACTATGCACCTGTGGATATTCCTGCAGGTTTCCGGCAGCAGCTCCCCGGAATCTGCAGCTATACATAGCGGCAAGATTCCAGTGACATATCTGCAGAAAACCTGCGGACATTCATGTGACTTACCTGCACAAGTCCCGGCCTCAATCTCCATAGTGGAGGAGCTGGATTTCTGCAGGTAATTACACAGGAATAATGGACATGCAGTTACGTGCGGCAGCCACACATACCGCAGCATGGACGCAGCACTCCCCAAGTCCCATAGGATAACATGGGAAGTGTCTGTACTTGCTAAAACCTGCAGCTTTATCTAGAAAATGCAGATAAATCCGCAGGTTTTCTGTGGCAAAATCCGCGGGTACATAGCCTAAAAAATACAGTCTTCCAGGAAAGTCGGACGAGTGGTATCCGTGTGGTGGTCCGTGTGTACTGCGAGAGCTTTGCAAGTGGCGGCTTTTTTCCTCAATTGTCATCTGAGTGTAATCAGTTTTTTTAGTATTCTGTGCTACATGATACCGTAGTAATGTGTCCATAAAACATATGTCACTAGACTGTCCAAGTGCCCTCCGCGTGGCGTCCATGTGCCATCCGTGTGGCGTCCATGTGCCATCCGTGTGGCGTCCATGTGCCCTCCGTGTGGCGTTCATGTGCCATCCGTGTGGCGTCCATGTGCCATCCGTGTGGCGTCCATGTGCCATCCGTGTGGCGTCCATGTGCCCTCCGTGTGGCGTCCATGTGCCCTCCGTGTGGCGTCCATGTGCCCTCCGTGTGGCGTCCATGTGCCCTCCGTGTGGCGTCCATGTGCCCTCCGTGTGGCGTCCATGTGCCCTCCGTGTGGCGTCCATGTGCCCTCCGTGTGGCGTCCATGTGCCCTCCGTGTGGCGTCCATGTGCCCTCCGTGTGGCGTCCATGTGCCCTCCGTGTGGCGTCCATGTGCCCTCCATGTGGCGTCCATGTGCCCTCCGTGTGGCGTCCATGTGCCCTCCGTGTGGCTTGTATTGGCGAGTCTCACTCGATTTCAGCAACAAATCGCAGCATATTGCGACTTCTCTCATCCAGAATCTGGATAAGAAAAAAGCTGACCATTTGCTCTCCCTCACTGACACCATTGGTCTGAGTACAATGAGGCTTTCTCGCATCGCACTCGCGCGAGTCAGACACTCATGTGAGCGTACCCTCGCATCATTAGCATATCGCTTCCGATGCTCTCGCATGCGCAAGTGGATCTGAAGCCGAAAAAGAACAGACACAGGATTATGGGCTGACAGGCAGGGCCGGACTGGGGTGAAATTCAGCCCTGGCTTTTGAGGGCACACAGGCCCACTTGCTTTGCGGTTTACTAAACACTGCAGCGTTTGTTTTTTGGCACTGGAGTGGTGCTACTACCCTAAGGGCGCTGACCCTAGTATTATACTTCCTGCCATCTTCATCTTTTATTGGCGTTGCACCAGTCCCGTGGCTTCATCTTGTGACCACAACTTCTGACTGACCAGGAGGTATTGGTCACAAGCGCTCAGTGCAAATGTATGAGAGCAAGAACGAGACTCTCCTAGACTTGCATTGAAAAGTGACCAGCAAACAATGGAGCAATCCAGCAAATCACAACCTGCTGAAGAGCAAGTGGAGCGGCGTTGTACGGTGAAGACAGTGGTAGGTATCAGCCTAGGAGCAGAGAACGGACACAACTACTTTAACCCGGACGTTTATGAAAATCGGATCTGTGAAAACTCCAGTCCAGGTTTGGGCTTTTTTTGTAATATTAGCTCTAGGAGTGGTGTTACTAATCTGAGTTCCCTTCCCCTAGTATTATATTTACAAGCCGCTGTCATCTCCTGTTCTCGGTGTCGCTCTGGTTGTCTTCTGCACTTTGTTACTTACCGGATCGCTCAATTGTTTGCTGGGGGAGTTGGCGGTCATTTCTCATTGTAAGTCTATGAGAGCCAGAAGAAGGCCAGAATGAGCCTCTGACAGACTTCTATTGAGAGCTTGTGACTTCTGGTCAATCAAAAGCTCTGGTCACAAGATTGCAGATCGGAATCAGAGCGTCACTGGGAACAGCTGAAGATGGCAGCTGGTGAGTATGAGACTAGAGGCAGGGCACTTACATTAGTGGCGGCTGGTGAGTATGAGGCTAAAGGCAGGGAACTTACATTAGTGGCGGCTGGTGAGTATGAGGCTAGAGGCAGGGAACTTACATTAGTCACGGCTGGTGAGTATGAGGCTAGAGGCAGGTCACTTACATTAGTGGCAGCTGGTGAGTATGAGGCGGGGAACTTACATTAGTGGCGGCTGGTGAGTATGAGGCTAGAGGCAGGGCACTTACATTAGTCCCGGCTGGTGAGTATGAGGCTAGAGGCAGGGAACTTACATTAGTGGCGGCTGGTGAGTATGAGGCTAGAGGCAGGTCACTTACATTAGTGGCAGCTGGTGAGTATGAGGCGGGGAACTTACATTAGTGGCGGCTGGTGAGTATGAGGCTAGAGGCAGGGCACTTACATTAGTCCCGGCTGGTATAAGGCTAGAGGCAGGGAACTTACATTAGTGGCGGCTGGTGAGTATGAGGCTAGAGGCAGGGAACTTACATTAGTGGCAGCTGGTGAGTATGAGGCTAGAGGCAGGGAACTTACATTATTGGCGGCGGGTGAGTATGAGGCAGGGAACTTACATTAGTGGCGGCTGGTGAGTATGAGGCGGGGAACTTACATTAGTGGCGGCTGGTGAGTATGAGGCAGGGAACTTACATTAGTGGCGGCTGGTGAGTATGAGGCAGGGAACTTACATTAGTCCCGGCTGGTGAGTATGAGGCTAGAGGCAGGGCACTTACATTAGTCCCGGCTGGTGAGTATGAGGCTAGAGGCAGGGAACTTACATTATTGGCGGCGGGTGAGTATGAGGCAGGGAACTTACATTAGTGGCGGCTGGTGAGTATGAGGCGGGGAACTTACATTAGTGGCGGCTGGTGAGTATGAGGCAGGGAACTTACATTAGTGGCGGCTGGTGAGTATGAGGCAGGGAACTTACATTAGTCCCGGCTGGTGAGTATGAGGCTAGAGGCAGGGCACTTACATTAGTCCCGGCTGGTGAGTATGAGGCTAGAGGCAGGGAACTTACATTATTGGCATCACTCCAGAGCTGAAATAAAAAACTAAACACTGGATTGGCATCTTAAATAGACATTCATGTTTCTGCCCATGTTTGCATGGGTTTTCTCCGGTTTCCTTCCACGCTGCAAAGACATTCTGATCGGGAATTTATATTGTGAGCCCCGATGGGGACAGTGATGATCACAGCTGTAAGGCGCTGTGGAATTAATAGTGCCATATAAGGCCTCCTTCACACATCTGTGTAAATAAAAAAGCATGTGTCGCACGGTCCGTTGTGTCCATCCGTGCGGCCATTTGTGTGTCATCCGCGTGACATTGTGTGACTGGAACCAGGAATTAAAAAAGAAAAAAAAAAAAAGATACTGAAAGGGAACCTGTCACCAGATTTTTCATTATTAAATTAAGGCCTTGTGCGCACTAGGCGTTTTTGCCGCGTTTTTAGCGGCGTTTTTTACCGCGTTTTTGTGCTGAAAACGCAGTGACATTGCTTCCCCAGCAATGTCAATGGGTTTTCATAAGTGCTGTCCTCACACAGCGTTTTTTTTTAGCTGCATTTTTGTGGTGACCACAAAAACGCAGCATGTCAATTATTTCTGCGTTTTCCACTGCGTTTTTCACTCATTGAATTCAATGAGATGTTAAAAATGCAATGAAAAACGCATATAGCCGCGTTTCTATGACTAAAAACGCAGCTATAAACGCAAGGGGTGGGTACTACAGTGACGTGTACAGGAAGAGGATTCCTTCTGTTGGTAACCACAGAAGCATGAATCCTCCCGGTACCGTCACCGCTGCTTCCACCTCCCGTCCTGTGCATGTCAGCTCCGTGCGGCGCCATGTACAGGCAGGAGGTGGAGGCAGCGGCGAAAAACAAAGTGAACAGTAGAAAAAAAAAAAATGTCATATACTCACCTGTCTGCAGGGTCCCGATGCCATGCCCGCTCCCATCTCCTCCCGGTACCGCCGCTCTGGCTGTGTGCAGTCTCCCCAGGGCAGGACCTTGCTTGCAGGACCTGGCGGTGGATCACCTGATGCAGTCACCTGACGCATCAGCTGATCGTAGTCTCGCCGGCTTTTTCGCGCCCGGCCGGCTATCAGCTGATCCTGCCGTCAGGTGACTTCATCAGCTGATTACCGGCAGCTCCGGCAGCGATCGTATAGGATCAGACAACTGTCCAATCGATCGCTCCAGGAGCTGCCGGTAATCAGCACAGCACATAAGTGAGTATTATTTATTTTTTTTTTTTGCACTGATGCATCAGCTGATTGTATAACCGGCTTTTATACAATCAGCTGATGTGTGATGTGATTCAGGCACTTGATCCTGACACATCATCTGATCGCTTTGCCTTCCAGCAAACCGATCAGATGATATTGGATCCTGATTGGACGGCGCAGGACCCTGACCCAGGATTACTGCGGAGGGGGGTTTATTTCAATAAAGATGGAGTCACTAATTGTGTTGTGTTTTATTTCTAATAAAAATATTTTTCTCTGTGTTGTGTTTTTTTTTTATCATTACTAGAAATTCATGGTGGCCATGTCTAATATTGGCGTGACACCATGAATTTCGGGCTTAGGGCTAGCTGATAATATACAGCTAGCCCTAACTCCATTATTACCCGGCTAGCCACCCGGCTTCAGGGCAGCTGGAAGAGTTGGATACAGCGCCAGAAGATGGCGCTTCTATGAAAGCGCCATTTTCTGGGGTGGCTGCGGACTGCAATTCGCAGTGGGGGTGCCCAGAAAGCATGGGCACCCTGCACTGTGTATTCCAATCCCCAGCTGCCTAGTTGTACCCGGCTGGACTCAAAAATTAGGCGAAGCCCACGTCATTTTTTTTTTTAATTATTTCATGAAATAATTAAAAAAAAAAGGGCTTCTCTATATTTTTGGTTCCCAGCCGGGTACAAATAGGCAGCTGGGGGTTGGGGGCAGCCCGTACCTGCCTGCTGTACCCGGCTAGCATACAAAAATATGGCGAAGCCCACGTCATTTTTTTTTTCTTTTTGGGCAAAAAACTGCATACAGTCCTGGATGGAGGATGCTGAGCCTTGTAGTTCTGCAGCTGCTGTCTGCTCTCCTGCATACACTAGTGAATGGAGGATGCTGAGACTTGTAGTTCTGCAGCTGCTGTCTGCTCTCCTGCATACACTAGTGAATGGAGGATGCTGAGACTTGTAGTTCTGCAGCTGCTGTCTGCTCTCCTGCATACACTAGTGAATGGTGGATGCTGAGACTTGTAGTTCTGCAGCTGCTGTCTGCTCTCCTGCATACACTAGTGAATGGAGGATGCTGAGACTTGTAGTTCTGCAGCTGCTGTCTGCTCTCCTGCATACACTAGTGAATGGAGGATGCTGAGACTTGTAGTTCTGCAGCTGCTGTCTGCTCTCCTCCATACACTAGTGAATGGAGGATGCTGAGACTTGTAGTTCTGCAGCTGCTGTCTGCTCTCCTGCATACACTAGTGAATGGAGGATGCTGAGACTTGTAGTTCTGCAGCTGCTGTCTGCTCTCCTGCATACACTAGTGAATGGAGGATGCTGAGACTTGTAGTTCTGCAGCTGCTGTCTGCTCTCCTCCATACACTAGTGAATGGAGGATGCTGAGACTTGTAGTTCTGCAGCTGCTGTCTGCTCTCCTGCATACACTAGTGAATGGAGGATGCTGAGACTTGTAGTTCTGCAGCTGCTGTCTGCTCTCCTCCATACACTAGTGAATGGAGGATGCTGAGACTTGTAGTTCTGCAGCTGCTGTCTGCTCTCCTGCATACACTAGTTCTGCAGCTGTCTGCTCTCCTGCATACAATGAACATTTTGAAGAAGGAAATGACATCAGACCTTTTTTTATTTTTTTTTTCATCAACAATCTTTAATGGCATTGTGCACTGATTAAAAACGCAGTGAGCAAAAAGTGCCAAAAACGCAGCAAAAAACGCACCAAATCGCAGCAAAAACGCATGCGTTTTTGCCGCGTTTTTTTAGCCGCGGGTGCGTTTTTTAGACAAAAACGCACATAAAAACGCAGCGTGAAAAAAACGCCTAGTGCGCACATACCCTAAAAGTGTCCCCTTCTGCAGCTCCTGCGCTGCTTTCTATGAAGGTGCACCATGGCCCTGACCCCCCTTCCAGACCCCAAAAATAACTTTATAAAACATGACCCCCACGTATGCTAGTTGGTTGGCCAGATGGACATGCTCATTTTGGGCTCCTGTCCCCCCTCCTGCCGCTGATCGCCGTCCTCCTTTCTTGATTGATGGGATGACGCTGCCGTCATCATCCTCGTCGCATTTTCAAATCCCCCGCCTGTGCAGTTCTGTCGGCTCGCGCAGGCGCAGTTCACTCTGCCATATTGTGGGCAGAGCAGAAAACATAGCTGTCGGTGAACTAAATGCGCAGGCGCGAGATTATAATCAGCGCTGTGCATGGCCTCACCAGCGTCATCCTCGTACCCGACCATAATCTCGCGCCTGAGCATTTAGCTCACCGGCAGCTATGTTTTCTGCTCTGCCCGCGATATGGCAGAGTGAACTGCGCCTGCGCGAGCGGACATAACTGTACAGGCGCGAGATTTGAAAATGCAACAAGAATGATGACGGAGGTGAAATCACATCAATCAAGGAAGGAGGACGGCGAACAGCGGCAGGAGGGGGGACAGGAGCAGATAATTAGCACGACCATCTGAGCCCCACAGGTCATTAGCATACATAACGGCCAGGTTTTATAAAGTTATTTTTGGGGTCTGGAAGGGGAGTCGGGGCACAAGGTGCACCTTCATAGAAAGCAGCCCAGGAGCTGCAGAAGGGGACACTTAGTTTAATAGGTAAAAATCTGGTGACAGGTTCCCTTGAAGTGAATGGGGTTTTTTATGCATAAATTGTGCAATACAAG